>NC_086446.1:20758953-20781453 GCF_028390025.1 Pseudophryne corroboree | reverse complement strand
TGCCCCCCTCGCCTGCTCCACAAGTGCTCCCCATGCAGCCTGCTCCCAAATGCTCCGTGCCCCCTCCCACCTGCTCCCCAAGTGCTCCGTGCCCCCTGCAGCCTGCTCCCCAAGTGCTCCGTGCCCCCCTCGCCTGCTCCACAAGTGCTCCGTGATCCCCATGCAGCCTGCTCCCAAATGCTCCGTGCCCCCTCCCACCTGCTCCCCAAGTGCTCCGAGCCCCCCTGCTCCCCAAGTACTCCGTGCCCCCCTGTAGCCTGCTCCCCAAGTACTCCGTGCCCCCCTGCAGCCTGCTCCCCAAGTGCTCCATGCCCCCCTGCAGCCTGCTCCCCAAGTGCTCCTTGCCACCCTGCAGCCTGGCCCCTCGTGCTCAGTGTCCTCCTCCGCTGCTCCCCAAGTGCTCCATGCCCCCCCCTGCAGCCTGCTCCCTAAGAGCTCTGTGCCCCCCCCTGCAGCCTGGTCCCAAATGCTCCGTGCCCCCTCCCATTAGCTCCCCAAGTGCTCCGTGCCCCCCTGCAGCCTGGTCCCCAAGTGCTCCGTGCCCCCCTGCAGCCTGGTCCCCTAGTGCTCCGTGACCCCCTCCCCTGCTCCCCAAGTGCTCCATGACCATCTGCAGCATGGTCCCCTAGTGCTCCGTGAACCCCTCCCCTGCTCCCCAGGTGCTCCGTGCCCCCCTGTAGCCTGCTCCCCAAGTGCTCCGTGCCCCCCTGCTGCCTGCTCCCCAAGTGCTCCGTGCCTTCCTGAGTCCCAAGTGCTCCGTGCCCCCCTCGCCTGCTCCTCAAGTGCTCCGTGATCCCCATGCAGACTGCTCCATGCCCCCTCCCACCTGCTTCCCAAGTGCTCCGTGCCCCCTGCTCCCCAAGTGCTCCGTGCCCTCTTGCAGCCTGCTCCCCAAGTGCTCCATGCCACCCACCACTGCTCCTTGCCCCCCTGCAGCCTGGCCCCTAGTGCTCAGTGCCCTCCTCCGCTGCTCCCCAAGTGCTCCGTGCCCCCCCTGCAGACTGCTCCCCAAGAGCTCCGTGACCCCCTCCCCTGCTCCCCAGGTGCTCCGTGCCCCCCTGCAGCCTGCTCCCCAAGTGCTCCGTGCCCTCCTGCAGCCCAAGTGCTCCGTGCCCCCTCGCCTGCAGCCCAAGTGCTCCGTGATCCCCATGCAGCCTGCTCCCAAATGCTCCGTGCCCTTTCCCACCTGCTCCCCAAGTGCTCCGTGCCCCCCTGCAGCCTGGTCCCCTAGTGCTCCGTGACCCCCTCCCCTGCTCCCAAAGTGCTCCATGACCCGCTGCAGCCTGGTCCCCTAGTGCTCCGTGACCCCCTCCCCTGCTCCCCAAGTGCTACGTGCCCTCCTGAGACCCAAGTGGTCCGTGCCCCCCCTCACCTGCTCCCCAAGTGCTCCGTGATCCCCATGCAGCCTGCTCCCAAATGCTCCGTGCCCCCTCCCACCTGCTCCCCAAGTGCTCCGTGCCCCCCTGCAGCCTGGTCCCCTAGTGCTCCGTGAACCCCTCCCCTGCTCCCCAAGTGCTCCATGACCCCCTGCAGCCTGGTCCCCTAGTGCTCCGTGACCCCCTCCCCTGCTCCCCAGGTGCTCTGTGCCCCCGTGCAGCCTGCTCCCCAAGTGCTCCGTGCCCTCCTGAGTCCCAAGTGCTCGGTGCCCCCCTCGCCTGCTCCCCAAGTGCTTCATGACCCCCTGCAGCCTGGTCCCCTAGTGCTCCATGACCCCCTCCCCTGCTCCCCAGGTGCTCCGTGCCCCCTCCCACCTGCTCCCCAAGTGCTCAGTGATCCCCATGCAGCCTGCTCCCAAATGCTCCGTGCCCCCTCCCACCTGCTCCCCAAGTGCTCCGTAACCCCCTCCCCTGCTCCCCAAGTGCTCCGTGCCCCCCTCCCCTGCTCCCCAAGTGCTCCGTGCCCCCCTCGCCTGCTCCCCAAGTGCTCCGTGATCCCCATGCAGCCTGCTCCCAAATGCTCCGTGCCCCCTCCCACCTGCTCCCCAAGTGCTCTGTGCCCTCTTGCAGCCTGCTCCCCAAGTGCTCCGTGCCACCCACTGCTGCTCCTTGCCCCCCGGCCCCTAGTGCTCAGTGTCCTCCTCCGCAGCTCCCCAAGTGCTCCGTGCCCCCCATGCAGCCTGCTCCCCAAGCGCTCCGTGCCCCACTCCCCTGCAGCCTGCTCCCCAAGCGCTCCGTGCCCCACTCCCCAAGTGCTCCGTGCCCCACTCCCCTAGTGCTCCATGCCCCCCACCACTGCTCCTTGCCCCCCTTCAGCCTGGCCCCTAGTGCTCTGTCCTCCTCCGCTGCTCCCCAAGTGCTCCGTGCCCCCCCTGCAGCCCAAGAGCTCCGTGCTCCCCCTGCAGCCTGGTCCCCAAGAGCTCTGTGTCCCCCTCCCCTGCTTCACAGGTTCTCCGTGCCCCCCTCCCCTGCTCCACAAGTACTCCGTGATCCCCATGCAGCCTGCTCCCAAATGCTCCATGCCCCCTCCCACCTGCTCCACAAGTGCTCCGTGCCCCCTGCAGCCTGGTCCCCAAGTGCTCCATGCCACCCACCACTGCTCCTTGCCCCCCTGCAGCCTGGCCCCTAGTGCTCAGTGCCCTCCTCCGCTGCTCCCCAAGTGCTCCGTGCCCCCCCTGCAGACTGCTCCCCAAGAGCTCCGTGACCCCCTCCCCTGCTCCCCAGGTGCTCCGTGCCCCCCTGCAGCCTGCTCCCCAAGTGCTCCGTGCCCTCCTGCAGCCCAAGTGCTCCGTGCCCCCTCGCCTGCAGCCCAAGTGCTCCGTGATCCCCATGCAGCCTGCTCCCAAATGCTCCGTGCCCTTTCCCACCTGCTCCCCAAGTGCTCCGTGCCCCCCTGCAGCCTGGTCCCCTAGTGCTCCGTGACCCCCTCCCCTGCTCCCCAAGTGCTACGTGCCCTCCTGAGACCCAAGTGGTCCGTGCCCCCCCTCACCTGCTCCCCAAGTGCTCCGTGATCCCCATGCAGCCTGCTCCCAAATGCTCCGTGCCCCCTCCCACCTGCTCCCCAAGTGCTCCGTGCCCCCCTGCAGCCTGGTCCCCTAGTGCTCCGTGAACCCCTCCCCTGCTCCCCAAGTGCTCCATGACCCCCTGCAGCCTGGTCCCCTAGTGCTCCGTGACCCCCTCCCCTGCTCCCCAGGTGCTCTGTGCCCCCGTGCAGCCTGCTCCCCAAGTGCTCCGTGCCCTCCTGAGTCCCAAGTGCTCGGTGCCCCCCTCGCCTGCTCCCCAAGTGCTCCATGACCCCCTGCAGCCTGGTCCCCTAGTGCTCCATGACCCCCTCCCCTGCTCCCCAGGTGCTCCGTGCCCCCTCCCACCTGCTCCCCAAGTGCTCAGTGCCCCCTGCAGCCTGCTCCCCAAGTGCTCCGTGATCCCCATGCAGCCTGCTCCCAAATGCTCCGTGCCCCCTCCCACCTGCTCCCCAAGTGCTCCGTAACCCCCTCCCCTGCTCCCCAAGTGCTCCGTGCCCCCCTCCCCTGCTCCCCAAGTGCTCCGTGCCCCCCTCGCCTGCTCCCCAAGTGCTCCGTGATCCCCATGCAGCCTGCTCCCAAATGCTCCGTGCCCCCTCCCACCTGCTCCCCAAGTGCTCTGTGCCCTCTTGCAGCCTGCTCCCCAAGTGCTCCGTGCCACCCACTGCTGCTCCATGCCCCCCGGCCCCTAGTGCTCAGTGTCCTCCTCCGCAGCTCCCCAAGTGCTCCGTGCCCCCCATGCAGCCTGCTCCCCAAGCGCTCCGTGCCCCACTCCCCTGCAGCCTGCTCCCCAAGCGCTCCGTGCCCCACTCCCCAAGTGCTCCGTGCCCCACTCCCCTGCTCCCCAAGTGCTCCATGCCCCCCACCACTGCTCCTTGCCCCCCTTCAGCCTGGCCCCTAGTGCTCTGTCCTCCTCCGCTGCTCCCCAAGTGCTCCGTGCCCCCCCTGCAGCCCAAGAGCTCCGTGCTCCCCCTGCAGCCTGGTCCCCAAGAGCTCCGTGACCCCCTCCCCTGCTCCCCAGGTGCTCCGTGCCCCCCTGCAGCCTGCTCCCCAAGCGCTCCGTGCCCCACTCCCCAAGTGCTCCGTGCCCCACTCCCCTGCTCCCCAAGTGCTCCATGCCCCCCACCACTGCTCCTTGCCCCCCTTCAGCCTGGCCCCTAGTGCTCTGTGTCCTCCTCCGCTGCTCCCCAAGTGCTCCGTGCCCCCCCTGCAGCCCAAGAGCTCCGTGCCCCCCCTGCAGCCTGCTCCCCAAGCGCTCCGTGCCCCACTCCCCAAGTGCTCCGTGCCCCACTCCCCTGCTCCCCAAGTGCTCCATGCCCCCCACCACTGCTCCTTGCCCCCCTTCAGCCTGGCCCCTAGTGCTCTGTGTCCTCCTCCGCTGCTCCCCAAGTGCTCCGTGCCCCCCCTGCAGCCCAAGAGCTCCGTGCTCCCCCTGCAGCCTGGTCCCCAAGAGCTCTGTGTCCCCCTCCCCTGCTTCACAGGTTCTCCGTGCCCCCCTCCCCTGCTCCACAAGTACTCCGTGATCCCCATGCAGCCTGCTCCCAAATGCTCCATGCCCCCTCCCACCTGCTCCACAAGTGCTCCGTGCCCCCTGCAGCCTGGTCCCCAAGTGCTCCATGCCACCCACCACTGCTCCTTGCCCCCCTGCAGCCTGGCCCCTAGTGCTCTGTGTCCTCCTCCGCTGCTCCCCAAGTGCTCCGTGCCCCCCCTGCAGCCCAAGAGCTCCGTGCTCCCCCTGCAGCCTGGTCCCCAAGAGCTCTGTGTCCCCCTCCCCTGCTTCACAGGTTCTCCGTGCCCCCCTCCCCTGCTCCACAAGTACTCCGTGATCCCCATGCAGCCTGCTCCCAAATGCTCCATGCCCCCTCCCACCTGCTCCACAAGTGCTCCGTGCCCCCTGCTCCCCAAGTGCTCCATGCCCCCTGCTCCCCAAGTGCTCCGTGCCCTCCTGCAGCCCAAGTGCTCCGTGCCCCCTGCAGCATGTTCCCCAAGTGCTCCGTGCCTCCCACTGCTGCACCCCAGGTGCTCCTTCCCCCCCTGCAGCCTGGCCCCTAGTGCTCCCCTCCCCTGCTCCCCAGGTGGTCCGTGCCCTCCACTGCTGCTCCCCCAAGTGCTCCGTGCCCCCTGCAGCCTGGTCCCCTAGTGCTCCATGCCACCCACCACTGCTCCTTGCCCCCCTGCAGCCTGGCCCCTAGTGCTCTGTGTCCTCCTCCGCTGCTCCCCAAGTGCTCCGTGCCCCCCCTGCAGCCCAAGAGCTCCGTGCCCCCCCTGCAGCCTGCTCCCCAAGCGCTCCGTGCCCCACTCCCCTAGTGCTCCATGCCCCCCACCACTGCTCCTTGCCCCCCTTCAGCCTGGCCCCTAGTGCTCTGTCCTCCTCCGCTGCTCCCCAAGTGCTCCGTGCCCCCCCTGCAGCCCAAGAGCTCCGTGCTCCCCCTGCAGCCTGGTCCCCAAGAGCTCTGTGTCCCCCTCCCCTGCTTCACAGGTTCTCCGTGCCCCCCTCCCCTGCTCCACAAGTACTCCGTGATCCCCATGCAGCCTGCTCCCAAATGCTCCATGCCCCCTCCCACCTGCTCCACAAGTGCTCCGTGCCCCACTCCCCTGCTCCCCAAGTGCTCCATGCCCCCCACCACTGCTCCTTGCCCCCCTTCAGCCTGGCCCCTAGTGCTCTGTGTCCTCCTCCGCTGCTCCCCAAGTGCTCCGTGCCCCCCCTGCAGCCCAAGAGCTCCGTGCCCCCCCTGCAGCCTGCTCCCCAAGCGCTCCGTGCCCCACTCCCCTAGTGCTCCATGCCCCCCACCACTGCTCCTTGCCCCCCTTCAGCCTGGCCCCTAGTGCTCTGTCCTCCTCCGCTGCTCCCCAAGTGCTCCGTGCCCCCCCTGCAGCCCAAGAGCTCCGTGCTCCCCCTGCAGCCTGGTCCCCAAGAGCTCTGTGTCCCCCTCCCCTGCTTCACAGGTTCTCCGTGCCCCCTCCCCTGCTCCACAAGTACTCCGTGATCCCCATGCAGCCTGCTCCCAAATGCTCCATGCCCCCTCCCACCTGCTCCCCAAGTGCTCCGTGCCCTCCTGCAGCCCAAGTGCTCCGTGCCCCCTGCAGCATGTTCCCCAAGTGCTCCGTGCCCCCTCCCACCTGCTCCCCAAGTGCTCCGTAACCCCCTCCCCTGCTCCCCAAGTGCTCCGTGCCCCCCCTCCCCTGCTCCCCAAGTGCTCCGTGCCCCCCTCGCCTGCTCCCCAAGTGCTCCGTGATCCCCATGCAGCCTGCTCCCAAATGCTCCGTGCCCCCTCCCACCTGCTCCCCAAGTGCTCCGTGCCCCCCATGCAGCCTGCTCCCCAAGCGCTCCGTGCCCCACTCCCCTGCAGCCTGCTCCCCAAGCGCTCCGTGCCCCACTCCCCAAGTGCTCCGTGCCCCACTCCCCTGCTCCCCAAGTGCTCCATGCCCCCCACCACTGCTCCTTGCCCCCCTTCAGCCTGGCCCCTAGTGCTCTGTCCTCCTCCGCTGCTCCCCAAGTGCTCCGTGCCCCCCCTGCAGCCCAAGAGCTCCGTGCTCCCCCTGCAGCCTGGTCCCCAAGAGCTCTGTGTCCCCCTCCCCTGCTTCACAGGTTCTCCGTGCCCCCTTCCCATGCTCCACAAGTACTCCGTGATCCCCATGCAGCCTGCTCCCAAATGCTCCATGCCCCCTCCCACCTGCTCCGTGCCCCCTGCTCCCCAAGTGCTCCATGCCCCCTCCCACCTGCTCCACAAGTGCTCCGTGCCCCCTGCTCCCCAAGTGCTCCGTGCCCTCCTGCAGCCCAAGTGCTCCGTGCCCCCTGCAGCATGTTCCCCAAGTGCTCCGTGCCTCCCACTGCTGCACCCCAGGTGCTCCTTCCCCCCCTGCAGCCCGGCCCCTAGTGCTCCCCTCCCCTGCTCCCCAGGTGGTCCGTGCCCTCCACTGCTGCTCCCCCAAGTGCTCCGTGCCCCCTGCAGCCTGGTCCCCTAGTGCTCCGTGTCTCCCTCCTCTGCCACCCAGGTGCTCCGTGCCCCTTCCCGCTGCAGCCTGCTCCCTCTATGTGCCTAATTTGCTCTGTTCCACAGGTCTATAGAAGAGAGTTTGTTACCTGTCACAATAGCTAACTCAATTTGAAGTGCGCGCCAAGAAACGCTGCAGTGTGTGAGTCACATGGTCTGGTCACGTGGTCTGGTCACATGGCCTGTGACGTCACCTGCTCACATCTACGGGAGGGGAACTAGTCCCTTCCATCTTAGACGCTACCATTGCTGCAGCCTCTCACTGTCGGTCGAGGTTCTGAATCTAGCATCATCCGTCAGGTAATGGCGTCTTCCTATACAGGGGGAACAGCCTGTGGTGTCCTGTCGTTATTATACAGATGGAGCAGCCTGTGGTGTCCAGTTATTATGATTATACAGGGAGAGCGGCCTGTAGTGTTCTGTTGTTATTATACAGGGGGAGCAGCCTGTGTTGTCCTGTTGTTGTTATTATTATTAATATTATACGGGGGAGCGGCCTATAGTGTGCTGTTATTATTATTATTATTATTATAATACAAGGTGAGCGGCCTGTGATTTTCTGTTATAATTATACAGGGGGAGCAGCTTGTGGTGTCCTATTATGATTATTATACAGGGGGAGCAGCCTGTGGTGTCCTGTTATGATTATTATACAGGGGGAGCGGCCTGTGGTGTCCTGTTATGATTATTATACAGGGGGAGCGGCCTGTGGTGACCTGTTATTATTATTATTATACAGGGAGAGCTGCCTTTGGTGTCCTGTTATTATAGAGTGGGAGCAGCCTGTGGTATCCTGTTTTCTCTATCGTCCTAAGTGGATGCTGGGGTTCCTGAAAGGACCATGGGGAATAGCGGCTCCGCAGGAGACAGGGCACAAAAAAGTAAAGCTTTACTAGGTCAGGTGGTGTGCACTGGCTCCTCCCCCTATGACCCTCCTCCAGACTCCAGTTAGATTTTGTGCCCGAACGAGAAGGGTGCAATCTAGGTGGCTCTCCTAAAGAGCTGCTTAGAGAAAGTTTAGTTTAGGTTTTTTTCTTTACAGTGAGTCCTGCTGGCAACAGGATCACTGCAACGTGGGACTTAGGGGGAAAGTAGTAAACTCACCTGCATGCAGAGTGGATTTGCTGCTTGGCTACTGGACACCATTAGCTCCAGAGGGATCGAACACAGGCCCAGCCGTGGAGTCCGGTCCCGGAGCCGCGCCGCCGACCCCCTTGCAGATGCTGAAGCGTGAAGAGGTCCGGAAACCGGCGGCTGAAGACTCCTCAGTCTTCATAAGGTAGCGCACAGCACTGCAGCTGTGCGCCATTTTCCTCTCAGCACACTTCACTGGGCAGTCACTGAGGGTGCAGAGCGCTGGGGGGGGGCGCTCTGAGAGGCAAATATAAACCTTATACAAGGCTAAAAATACCTCACATATAGCCCATAGGGGCTATATGGAGATATTTAACCCCTGCCTGACTGGAAAAATAGCGGGAGAAGAACCCGACGAAAAAGGGGCGGGGCCTATCTCCTCAGCACACGGCGCCATTTTCTGTCACAGCTCCGCTGGTCAGAACGGCTCCCAGGTCTCTCCCCTGCACTGCACTACAGAAACAGGGTAAAACAGAGAGGGGGGGCACATTAATGGCTATATATATATATATTAAAGCAGCTATAAGGGAGCACTTAATATAAGGATATCCCTTGTATATATAGCGCTTTGTGGTGTGTGCTGGCAGACTCTCCCTCTGTCTCCCCAAAAGGGCTAGTGGGTCCTGTCTTCATTAGAGCATTCCCTGTGAGTTTGCGGTGTGTGTCGGTACGTGGTGTCGACATGTATGAGGACGATATTGGTGTGGAGGCGGAGCAATTGCCAAATATGCAGATGTCACCCCCCAGGGGGTCGACACCAGAATGGATGCCTTTATTTGTGGAATTACGTGATGGTTTATCTTCCCTTAAACAGTCAGTTGAGGACATGAGGCGGCCGGACAATCAATTAATGCCTGTCCAGGCGCCTCAAACACCGTCAGGGGCTGTAAAACGCCCTTTGCCTCAGTCGGTCGACACAGACCCAGACACGGGCACTGATTCCAGTGACGACGGTAGAAATTCAAACGTATTTTCCAGTAGGGCCACACGTTATATGATTTTGGCAATGAAGGAGACGTTACATTTAGCTGATACTACAGATACCGTAAAACAGGGTATTATGTATGGTGTGAAAAAACTACAAACAGTTTTTCCTGAATCAGAAGAATTAAATGACGTGTGTGATGAAGCGTGGGTTGCTCCTGATAAAAAGTTGATAATTTCAAAAAAGTTATTGGCATTATACCCTTTCCCGCCAGAGGTTAGGGCGCGCTGGGAAACACCCCCTAAGGTGGACAAGGCGCTCACACGCTTATCCAAACAAGTGGCGTTACCCTCTCCTGAGACGGCCGCACTTAAGGATCCATCAGATAGAAAGATGGAAGTTATTCAAAAGAATATATACACACATGCAGGTGTTATACTACGACCAGCTATAGCAACTGCCTGGATGTGCAGTGCTGGAGTAGTTTGGTCAGAATCCCTGATTGAAAATATTGATACCCTAGATAGGGACAATGTTTTACTGTCGTTAGAACAAATAAAGGATGCATTTATCTATATGCGTGATGCACAGAGGGATATTTGCACACTGGCATCTCGGGTGAGTGCTATGTCCATTTCAGCCAGAAGAGCCTTATGGACACGACAGTGGACAGGCGATGCGGATTCAAAACGTCACATGGAGGTTTTGCCGTATAAAGGGGAGGAGTTATTTGGAGTTGGTCTATCAGACTTGGTGGCCACGGCTACTGCCGGGAAATCCACTTTTTTACCTCAAGTCACTCCCCAACAGAGAAAGGCACCGACCTTTCAACCGCAGCCTTTTCGCTCCTACAAAAATAAGAGAGCAAAGGGCTTGTCGTACCTGCCACGAGGCAGAGGAAGAGGGAAGAGACACCAACAGGCAGCTCCTTCCCAGGAACAGAAGCCCTCCCCGGCTCCTGCAAAAACCTCAGCATGACGCTGGGGCCTCTCAAGCGGACTCGGGGACAGTGGGGGGCCGTCTCAAAAATTACAGCGCGCAGTGGGCTCACTCGCAGGTAGACCCCTGGATCCTGCAGATAATATCTCAGGGGTACAGGTTGGAATTAGAGACGGATCCTCCTCATCGTTTCCTGAAGTCTGCCTTACCAACCGTCTCTTCCGAAAGGGAGAGGGTGTTGGAAGCCATTCACAAGCTGTACGCTCAGCAGGTGATAGTCAAAGTACCCCTATTACAACAAGGAAAGGGGTATTATTCCACTCTATTGTGGTACCGAAGCCGGATGGCTCGGTAAGGCCTATTCTAAATCTGAAGTCCTTGAACCTCTACATAAAAAAGTTCAAGTTCAAGATGGAGTCACTCAGAGCAGTGATAGCGAACCTGGAAGAAGGGGACTTTATGGTATCCTTGGACATCAAGGATGCGTATCTACACGTTCCGATTTACCCCGCACACCAGGGGTACCTCAGGTTCATTGTTCAAAACTGTCACTATCAGTTTCAGACGCTGCCGTTCGGATTGTCCACGGCGCCTCGGGTCTTTACCAAGGTAATGGCCGAGATGATGATTCTTCTTCGAAGAAAAGGCGTATTAGTTATCCCATACTTGGACGATCTCCTAATAAGGGCAAGGTCCAGAGAACAGCTGGAGACAGCTTTAGCACTATCTCAAGAGGTGCTAAGACAACACGGGTGGATTCTGAATATTCCAAAATCCCATTTAATCCCGACAACTCGTCTGCTGTTCCTAGGAATGATTCTGGACACGGTTCAGAAAAAGGTTTTCCTTCCAGAGGAAAAAGCCAAGGAGTTATCCGATCTGGTCAGGAACCTCCTAAAACCAGGAAAAGTGTCAGTACATCAATGCACAAGAGTCCTGGGAAAAATGGTGGCTTCTTACGAAGCAATTCCATTCGGCAGATTCCATGCAAGAATATTCCAAAGGGATCTGTTGGACAAATGGTCAGGGTCGCATCTGCAGATGCACCTGCGAATAACCCTGTCACCAAAGACAAGGGTGTCACTTCTGTGGTGGTTGCAGAAGGCTCACCTATTAGAAGGCCGCAGATTCGGCATTCAGGATTGGATCCTGGTGACCACGGACGCCAGCCTGAGAGGATGGGGAGCAGTCACACAAGGAAGAAACTTCCAGGGAGTATGGACGAGTCTGGAAAAGTCTCTTCACATAAACATTCTGGAACTAAGAGCAATCTACAATGCTCTAAGCCAGGCGGAACTTCTCCTGCAAGGAAAGCCGGTGTTGATTCAGTCGGACAACATCACGGCGGTCGCCCATGTAAACAGGCAGGGCGGCACAAGAAGCAGGAGTGCAATGGCAGAAGCTGCCAAGATTCTTCGCTGGGCGGAGAATCACGTGATAGCACTGTCAGCAGTGTTCATCCCGGGCGTGGACAACTGGGAAGCAGACTTCCTCAGCAGACACGATCTTCATCCGGGAGAGTGGGGTCTACATCCAGAAGTCTTCAACATGTTAATAGACCGTTGGGAAAGACCAATTGTAGACATGATGGCGTCTCGCCTCAACAAGAAACTGGACAAATATTGCGCCAGGTCAAGAGATCCACAGGCAATAGCTGTGGACGCACTGGTAACTCCTTGGGTGTACCAGTCAGTGTATGTGTTTCCTCCTCTGCCGCTCATACCAAAGGTATTGAAGATCATACGGCAAAGAAGAGTAAGAACAATACTAGTGGTTCCGGATTGGCCGAGAAGGACTTGGTATCCGGAACTTCAAGAGATGCTCACGGACGAACCGTGGCCTCTACCTCTGAGAAGGGACCTGCTACAGCAGGGTCCCTGTCTTTTTCAAGACTTACCGCGGCTGCGTTTGACGGCATGGCGGTTGAACGCCAGATCCTAAAAGGGAAAGGCATTCCAGAAGAAGTCATTCCTACCTTGATTAAGGCACGGAAGGAAGTCACCGTGAAACATTATCACCGCATTTGGCGAAAATATGTAGCGTGGTGCGAGGATCGGAGGGTTCCGACGGAGGAATTCCAACTGGGTCGTTTCCTACATTTCCTGCAATCAGGATTATCTATGGGTCTCAAATTGGGATCCATTAAGGTTCAAATTTCGGCCCTGTCAATATTCTTCCAAAAAGAATTGGCCTCTGTCCCTGAGGTCCAGACTTTTGTCAAGGGAGTACTGCATATACAGCCTCCTGTGGTGCCTCCGGTGGCACCGTGGGATCTAAATGTAGTTTTAGATTTCCTCAAATCCCATTGGTTTGAACCATTGAAAAAGGTGGATTTGAAATATCTCACATTGAAAGTGACTATGTTACTAGCCCTGGCCTCTGCCAGGAGAGTATCTGAATTGGCGGCTTTATCTTATAAAAGTCCTTATCTAATCTTCCATTCGGATAGGGCAGAACTGCGGACTCGTCCGCATTTTCTCCCTAAAGTGGTATCAGCATTTCATCTGAACCAACCTATTGTGGTGCCTACGGCCACTAGCGACTTGGAGGACTCCAAGTTGTTGGACGTTGTCAGAGCCTTAAAAATATACATTGCAAGGATGGCTGGAGTCAGAAAATCTGACTCGCTGTTTATATTGTATGCACCCAACAAGTTGGGCGCACCTGCTTCTAAGCAGTCGATTGCTCGTTGGATTTGTAACACAATTCAACTTGCACATTCTGTGGCAGGCCTGCCACAGCCTAAAACTGTAAAAGCCCACTCCACAAGGAAGGTGGGCTCATCTTGGGCGGCTGCCCGAGGGGTCTCGGCATTACAACTCTGCCGAGCAGCTACGTGGTCGGGGGAGAACACGTTTGTAAAATTTTACAAATTTGATACCCTGGCAAAGGAGGACCTGGAGTTCTCTCATTCGGTGCTGCAGAGTCATCCGCACTCTCCCGCCCGTTTGGGAGCTTTGGTATAATCCCCATGGTCCTTTCAGGAACCCCAGCATCCACTTAGGACGATAGAGAAAATAAGAATTTACTTACCGATAATTCTATTTCTCGGAGTCCGTAGTGGATGCTGGGCGCCCATCCCAAGTGCGGATTGTCTGCAATACTTGTACATAGTTATTGTTAACTAATTCGGGTTATTGTTAAGGAGCCATCTTTAAGAGGCCCTTTCTGTTGTCATACTGTTAACTGGGTTTAGATCACAAGTTGTACGGTGTGATTGGTGTGGCTGGTATGAGTCTTACCCGGGATTCAAAATGCCTCCCTTATTGTGTATGCGGGCACAGTACCTAACTGGAGTCTGGAGGAGGGTCATAGGGGGAGGAGCCAGTGCACACCACCTGACCTAGTAAAGCTTTACTTTTTTGTGCCCTGTCTCCTGCGGAGCCGCTATTCCCCATGGTCCTTTCAGGAACCCCAGCATCCACTACGGACTCCGAGAAATAGAATTATCGGTAAGTAAATTCTTATTATTATTACTATACAGGGAGAGTGGAATGGGGTGTCTTGTTACTAGTGTTATCCGGGGGGGGGGGGGGGGGGGGGAGGAAAGTGATGTCCTACAATACAGGGAGAGTGGTCTGGGATGTCCTGTCTTTAATATACAGGGAGAGATATCTGTGGTATCCTGTTATTATTTTTATCAGGGACGTGCAGGCAGGGGAGGCAGTGCCTCCCCTGTCATTCATGATTAAAATAATACAAAGAAGATACTTATGACACATATTCTGTGTCATAAGTATTTTATTTATATTATGTTAATCATTTTACAGTTTGAATTGATGTTAAAATGTATTTTGCGGCACCGAGAACGGTGCCTCCTGCTCTCCATTGTGATGGGCCGGAAGCAGGGGGCGGGCAGGGGGCAGGGACAAGCAGAGGGCTGTAAAAGCCCATTGAAAAAATGAATGAAAGCGGCACCTGTCCAAGTGCCGCTGAACAGCAGGGGCGTGCTTTCAGCGTATCTGAAGCATGCCCCTGTCACTGTGACTGCATCCGGCCATGAGCGTCATCAAGTGGGGTCTGCGGGGACCGACAGAACGGGACCGGGACTGCAGCTGCAAATGAGGAATAGTCTGCACGACTCTGCAGTGGCGCACACAGAGACGGAGACAGCTTTGTCTCCGTCTCAGCAAAAGCCGCGACCGCGGATCTACAGCAGCAAGAGAGAGCTAAGGAGCTCTCTGCTTATAGCATCTCTACCACTGCCACCCTTCTGCTCCCAGCCCCAGATGGACTCTGTAAGTTTAAAGCCAATGTTTGTGTGTATTTGTATGTTTGCATGTAGTACAGTATGTCTGTGAGTTTGTGCAATTGTGTATGTACAGTATGTATTCATGTGAATGTGTATGAATATGTGCATGTACTGTATGTGTAATATATATATATATATATATATATATATATATATATATATATATATAAGGCAAACAAGTCTGGCGCTCACCCATGGGCAAAGTGAGCTACTGTAAGCACCTGCTCCAGTGTCCTCCTCAACAAACACAGCGGTCTGCATATATGGAACGGAGAAACAATGGCGGCACTCTGGCGACTCGGTTAAAGTTTCGGGGTACAAGCCCCCGTCTTCAGGATACACTAACGGTTAGTGTATCCTGAAGACGGGGGCTTGTACCCCGAAACGTAGAATAAACAGCACTATTTCTACACATCTTTAACCGAGTCTCCAGAGTGCCGCCATTGTTTCTCCTATCTATCTATCTATCTATCTATCTATCTATCTATCTATCTATCTATCTATCTATCTATCTATCTAATTCTCCAAACGCGGCATGAACGGCACTCACAGGGTAGAACATATGAAAAAATGCTGGTATGTTTATTGATGTAACGTTTCGGAGCTACTGCTCCTTCTTCCAGACACCAGACAGAATTCTGTCTGGTGTCTGGAAGAAGGAGCAGTAGCTCCGAAACGTTATATCAATAAACATACCAGCATTTTTTCATATGTTCTACCCTGTGAGTGCCGTTCATGCCGCGTTTGGAGAATTATTGCTTTAAAGAATCGGGCACCGGGAGAAGCTGTTTATCTAGGACCTGAGTGCCGACTGATTTGGAGGATATATATATATATATATATATATATATATATATATATATATATTACACATGCATGCACATATACATACACACCCACGGAAACCCCCCTCGCTAAATCCTGCGTTTGCCACTGGTCCTGGTTGCAGCGGCAATTTTGGTCCGGTCAGAGCCTGATCCTCCTCACCTGCCGATGCAGGCTGCCGTCATCACCTCTCAGCTCCTCCGTTCTCCTCACATCCCATCCCCACTCCACTCCTCACCTGCCCCCGGCTCCTGCTGCTGCCACCTCTGGCACTGTGTTGTTTTTTCTCCTCTCATCTCGGTGCAGTGTGACAGTGTGATAGCATCACTGCTCGCACCGTAAAATTACGTCCAGGGCTCCTTCTTGGCCTGTATCAGAGGTTTAGGGCTGTTGTGATCGGAGCAGCAACCTCCACCCGGACTCAGTCAGTGTATGCACCAAGGTGACCATTCTCATGCTACCTTGCACAACAGTAGCAGTGTGGTGGCTGATGCCTGTAGAGCTTGCACTTTAATACCAGCTTATACCGTTGACCTCCTGAGTTTGTTTGACTCTCTTCTCCATCACTGATCTTTCTCTGTAGCAAGCGTTTCAGTGTGACCCCCATGACCTGAAGAGTGTTAATGATTTATTTTTATACCTGAGCTTACCTCTCCCTCCTCCATTTATAAAAAAAACCCTGTCACCTTTTCCCTGGCATCACCCACTGCTGTCACCCTCTTCCTGGCGTCACGCTCTTCCTGTCACATTCTCCCTGGCGTCACCCACTCCCTGTCACCCACTGCTGTCACCCTCTCTCTGGCGTCACCCTCTGCTGGCTATTTTGTTGTCCAGGACATCCATTAACTTAATAGCGCCACATTCACGGTGCTATTAAGTTAATGGAAGCCCTGGACAACAAAATTGCATTCATGTCCTCCTCCCACTCCCTTCCCCAGTCCCAAACACTATTATTATTTTTTCTATAAAAATGTACAATATATCACAAGTATGATGAGCAGGCAGGCAGCGGGAATTGGCGGCATCGGACTGAGATGCAAATTAGTGGTGGAGGGCTGGGTCAGTTGATGGTGGGCGAGTTTGTAAGCCACTGGCGGTGGAAGCGGGCATCGTCTCAGGGGCAATAGCGGGCATAGGCTTGGCGGCGGTAGGGGTCATCGGCAGGATCCGGCAGACATTATGGCTGTAGTGCCTCACCAGCCACTGACCTCACCGCACGCCACTGATTTTTATACAGGGGGAGCAGCCAATAGTGTATTATTAATAATAATATAATATTATATGTAATTGTAGGGACTGAATATTTCTGCAGCAGGGTACATTGTGTTCCACAGGGAAACATCGAGGGTGTAGAGTGGATCTTGATCCAGAGGCACCACCAGGCTAAAGCTTTAGGCTATCCCAGGATGCATTGGGGCCTCCTCTATAACCCCGCCTCCAGGCACTGTGAGCTCAGTTTTGAGTTGGTTCCTGCAGCAGCAGGTCTCTTAACTGGGGGGCTGCGCTGGGCAGCCTTGAAAAAGCTTTCTAAGAAGACTTCAAGGGCCGCGGCGCTGATATGTCAGTGTGACATTCAGAGCTGCGGCTCCATCACCTCCCTAGCGGTGTCGCATACTCCCGCGGCCTGTTCCCGGGTACTTGCGATGGAGATGCTACGGCTTTAGGTACACGGTCGCAGACGCTCTCCTGGTTCGTGTAGCTGCTACGGGGAGAAGGTAAGAGGATCCACAGACGGGACCCGTCATAGAAAAAACACGTTCCTGTCGCAGTCTAGGGAGACGCACTGCGACGCTGGCGTGGACACTTACCGAGCAGGGACCCCACTAGACCACCAGGGCGTATTGAGTACTGGTCGGGTGTACTAACACCCCATTTAATAAGGCTCATAGTACCCGGGGTGGAAGTCCAGCATAGGGGAGGTGGTGCTTGACGTGTAGACCCTCCCCCGGCCCAGGGCGCCATATATGCAGGTTTTCCTGCCCTGGAGCTGCCTCACACTCTCTCACTCCCTGACTTGAGACGCTGGGCGCCATCCTCTGAGCTTAGCTGCGGCTGGTCTCCAAGACTGCAGGGCGAGGTCTCCCTAGTAAAGCCATCTGTATATAGCGCTGTGACTTTACAAACACTTGAGTATTCTACATGTCTCCATACAGTCAGCGTTAGGTAAGAAAAAGTATACCTTACAGGATATATTGTAGGGTCTGGGACTCAGGGTCAACAGCACAAAGGTCGACGCCAATTGGTCGACACGCCTTAGGTCGGCATGGTCAAAAGGTCGACAGGAACAAGGTCGACATGGAAAAAGGTCGACATGAGTTTTTTATGTTTTTTGGTGTCGTTTTCTTCGTAGAGTGACCGGGAACCCGAATTAGTGCACCGCGTCCCCTCGCATGGCTCGCTTCGCTCGCCATGCTCCGGGCATGGTGCCTTCGCTTCGCTCGGCACACTTTACCGTTCCAATCGTAGTCCACGTGGATCGTTAAGTATGAAAAGGTTCAAAAAAATAAAAAAATCGTGACAAACTCATGTCGACCCTTTTCCATGTTGACCTTGTTCCTGTCGACCTTTTGACCATGTCGACCTTTTGCCCATGTCGACCTAAGGTGTGTCAACCAATTGGCGTCGACCTAAGGTGTGTCAACCTTTGTGCTGTCGACCTGGAGTCCGGATACCATATTGTACGGGTATTCTGATATATATCTCCGGTCTAGGACTGCGCAGTCTATCTATCTATCTATCTATCTATCTATCTATCTATCTATCTATCTATCTATCTATCTATCTATCTATCTATCTATCTATCTATCTATCTATCTATCTATCTATCTATCTATCCCTATATATCTACACCTATATCTATATATATCTATATATATATATATATATATATATATATATATATTTCTCTGACGTCCTAGTGGATGCTGGAAACTCCGTAAGGACCATGGGGAATAGACGGCTCCGCAGGAGACTGGGCACATCTAAAGAAAGATTTAGGACTATCTGGTGTGCACTGGCTCCTCCCCCTATGACCCTCCTCCAAGCCTCAGTTAGATTTCTGTGCCCGGCTGAGATGGATGCACACTAGGGGCTCTCCTGAGCTCCTAGGAAGAAAGTATATTTTAGGTTTTTTATTTTCAGTGAGACCTGCTGGCAACAGGCTCACTGCACCGAGGGACTAAGGGGAGAAGAAGCGAACCTACCTAAGTGGTGGTAGCTTGGGCTTCTTAGGCTACTGGACACCATTAGCTCCAGAGGGATCGCACACAGGACCCGACCTCGTCGTCCGTTCCCGGAGCCGCGCCGCCGTCCCCCTTACAGAGCCAGAAGCAAGAAGGTCCGGAAAAGCGGCGGCTGAAGACTTCTGTCTTCTCCAAGGTAGCGCACAGCACTGCAGCTGTGCGCCATTGCTCCTCATGCACACCACACACTGCGGTCACTGATGGGTGCAGGGCGCTGGGGGGAGGAGGGGGCGCCTTGAGCAGCAATATTAACACCTTGGCTGGCAAACTGACAGAACTTTTACAATAGCCGGAGAAAGCCAGCCGAAAAAGGGGCGGAGCTATCTCCCTCAGCACACTGGCGCCATTTTCCCTCACAGCTCCGCTGGAGGGTTCGCTCCCTGGCTCTCCCCTGCAGTCCTGCACTACAGAAAAGGGTAAAAAAGAAAGGAGGGGGCACAAATTAGGCGCAGTATAAATATATTATGCAGCTATAAGGGGAAAACACGTTTTATAGGTGATATCCCTGTGATATATAGCGCTCTGGTGTGTGCTGGCATACTCTCCCTCTGTCTCCCCAAAGGGCTTTGTGGGGTCCTGTCCTCTGTAAGAGCATTCCCTGTGTGTCTGCTGTGTGTCGGTACTGCTGTGTCGACATGTATGAGGATGAAAATGATGTGGAGGCGGAGCAAATGCCTGTGAATGTGTTGTCACCCCCTGCGGGGTCGACACCTGTGTGGTTGGACTTATGGAAGGAATTACGTGAAAGTGTCAACTCTTTACACAAAAAGTTTGACGACATAGGACAGCCGGCTACTCAGCTTGTGCCTGTTCCAGAGTCTCAAATGTCATCGGGGGCTCTAAAACGCCCGCTACCTCAAATGGCAGATACAGATATCGACACGGATACCGACTCCAGTGTTGACGGCGATGAGACTAGTGTACCCTCCAAATAGGTCCACCCATTACATGATTGAGGCAATGAAAAATGTATTACACATTTCTGATAATACCCCAGATACCACAAAAAAGGGTATTATGTTTGATGAGAGAAAACTACCAGTAGTTTTTCCTGCATCTGAGGAATTAAATGAGGTGTGTGAGGAAGCGTGGACTTTCCCCGATAAGAAATTGATAATTTCTAAGCAGCGTACCCTTTCCCGCCAGAGGATAGGTCCACCTTGAAAAAGACTTTGTGTCGAAACGGCGTTGGTGATATCAGACAGTGCTTTTTTTAATCCTCCTATATTCACACCAATCCAAGGTAATATGCAACATTTGTGTTCGCAAGTGTAAGTCCGGAATTCAATTGTGATTGTCGCATCTCATTCTGACACACATTTTGTTCTATCCTGGATTTTTTTTTTGGTAATTGAATAAGGAGATTTTATCTAATTGTTTTTTAAATTGTATCATGCACCAATAAATTAATTCTTTTTGGAAGAGAAGAGTTATTCATCTGTTTAAAGAAACCGCTACGTTTGGAATACCATCTGCTGAAAACGTGAGTGTGGTACGTTTTATTGAACAGAGCCTGCTTCACATGTCATGATCAGAAGTAGAAAAGAAACCTTTATGTGTAAGGTGATATTTAACTCTAAGTGAGTTTTGGTACGTGTACCTATGTTTGTGAAGTGGTGGTGAGAAACTATCCTTATCTCCTGTCAAGAAAACCTCCACATCATAGGGTTCTGTTTCATCGGAGAACTCACAAAAATTGAACTCATTATAGACAATACTACACACTTGTTGTTTATTTTTGTTTTTATTGCATGTAAACATCTGGTAATCATTGGATTAATAGAAAAAGATTAACGAAGGACCACGAAGTTTGCAAGTATATTACACCTTTCTTTATTATATTCGTCATCTGTATAGCAGCGCCTTTGATCTTCCTTCCACCCATTGTTTTTTACTTGTATCTTTTTGTGATCTGGATTTGGGCAGATCATAGGAAGGTTAGGATTGGGCAGCTAGCTTTATTTGCGCCAGAACTCATACACATCTATATCTTCACGTTGGGAAACACCCCCTAGGGTAGATAAAGCGCTTACACGCTTATCAAAAAAGGTGGCACTACCGTCTCCGGATACGGCCGCCCTGAAGGAACCTGCTGATAGAAAGCAGGAGGCTACCCTAAAAGCTATATACACACACACGGGCATTATATTGTGACCAGCCATTGCTTCGGCATGGATGTGCAGTGCTCCCGCTGCGTGGTCAGATTCCCTGTCAGATAATATTGATACTATGGATAGGGACAATATTTTGCTGACAATAGAGCATATAAAAGACGCAGTCTTATACATGCGTGATGCACAGAGGGATATTTGCCGGACTGGCATAAAAAATAAGCGCTATGTCCATTGCCGCCAGACGGGGGTTATGGACTCGGCAATGGTCAGGCGATGCCGACTCTATTCGGCACATGGAAGTTTGCCCTATAAGGGGGTGGAACTGTTTGGGGATGGTCTTTCAGACCTCGTTTCCACAGCTACTGCTGGGAAATCGACTTTTTTGCCACAGGCTACCCCACAACAAAAGAAAGCACCGTATTATCAGGTACAGTCCTTTCGGCCCCAGAAAAGCAAGAGGGCTAGAGGCTCATCCTTTCTGCCGAGAGGCAAAGGTAGAGGGAAAAAGCTGCAGCACACAGCTAGTTCCCGAGAGCAGAAGTCCTCCCCTGCGTCCGGTAAGTCCACAGCATGAAGCTGGGACTGCTCAGGCGGACCCGGGTACGGTGGGGGCCCGTCTCAGAAATTTCAGCGCCCAGTGGGCTCTCTCACATGGATCCCTGGGTCCTTCAAGTAGTATCTCAGGGGTACAGGCTGGATTTTAAGACGTTCTCCCCCCCGCCGTTTCCTAAAATCTGATTACCGGCAACTCCCTCTGCCCGGGAGGCAGTGTTGGTGGCTATTCAAAAAACTATATTCACAACAAGTGGTTATCAAGGTACCCCTCCTTCAGCAAGGAAGGGGTTACTATTCCACAATGTTTGTGGTACCGAAACCGGACGGTTCGGTGAAACCCATCTTAAATTTAAAATCCTTGAACACTTATATTAAAAGATTCAAGTTCAAGATGGAATTGCTCAGGGCGGTTATTGCGAGCCTGGACAAGGGGGATTACAGGGTCTCCCTGGACATCAAGGATGCGTACCTGCATGTCCCCATTTACACTCCTCACCAGGAGTACCTCAGATTTGTGGTACAGAACTGTCACTATCAGTTCCAAACACTGCCGTTTGGGTTATCCACGGCACTGAGGGTCTTTACCAAGGTAATGGCCAAAATGATGATACTCCTTCGCAAGAAGGGAGTTTTAATTATCCCGTACTTGGACGATCTCATGATCAAGGCGAGGTCCAAGGAACAGTTGGTAGTGGGGGTAGCACTTTCTCGGGAAGTGCTGCAACAGCACGGCTGGATTCTCAATATTCCAAAGTCACAGCTGGTCCCGACGACACGTCTTCTGTTCCTGGGAATGATTCTGGACACAGACCAGAAAAAAGTGTTTCTTCCAAGTGGAAAAAGCAGAGGAGTTGTCATCTCTAGTCAGAAACCTCCTAAAGCCAGGACAGGTGTCGGTACATCAATGCACACGAGTCCTGGGAAAAATGGTAGCTTCGTACAAAGCAAATCCATTCGGAAGGTTCCACGCAAGGACTTTCCAGTGGGACCTGCTGGAGAAATGGTCCGGATCCCATCTCCAGATGCAGCAGCAGATAACCCGGTCGGCAAGGACCAGGGTGTCGCTGCTATGGTGGCTGCAGAGGGCTCATCTATTAGAGGGCCGCAGATTCGGAATACAGGACTGGGTCCTGGGGACCACGGATGCCAGCCTTCAGGGCTGGGGTGCAGCCACAAAAGGTAGAAATTTCCAAGGACCTCCACCCGGGAGAATGGGGACTTCATCCAGAAGTTTTCCAAATGCTGGTAAACCATTGGGAAAGATCACAGGTGGACATGATGGCGTCCCGCCTCAACAAAAAGCTACAAAGTTATTGCGCCAGGTCAAGGGACCCTCAGGCGATCGCTGTGGACGCTCTAGTAACACCGTGGGTGTACCAGTCGGTTCATGTGTTCCCTCCCCTTCCTCTTATACCCAAGGTACTGAGGATAATAAGAAAAAGGCATTCCGGAGGAAGTCATTCCTTCCCTGATCAAAGCCAGGAAGGATGTCACTGCAAAACATTATCACCGCTTGGCAGTAATATGTTGCTTGGTGTGAGGCCAGGAAGACCCCTACAGAGG
>NC_086446.1:20746453-20753953 GCF_028390025.1 Pseudophryne corroboree | reverse complement strand
CTAGGTCAGGTGGTGTGCACTGGCTCCTCCCCCTATGACCCTCCTCCAGACTCCAGTTAGATTTTGTGCCCGAACGAGAAGGGTGCAATCTAGGTGGCTCTCCTAAAGAGCTGCTTAGAGAAAGTTTAGTTTAGGTTTTTTTCTTTACAGTGAGTCCTGCTGGCAACAGGATCACTGCAACGTGGGACTTAGGGGGAAAGTAGTAAACTCACCTGCATGCAGAGTGGATTTGCTGCTTGGCTACTGGACACCATTAGCTCCAGAGGGATCGAACACAGGCCCAGCCGTGGAGTCCGGTCCCGGAGCCGCGCCGCCGACCCCCTTGCAGATGCTGAAGCGTGAAGAGGTCCGGAAACCGGCGGCTGAAGACTCCTCAGTCTTCATAAGGTAGCGCACAGCACTGCAGCTGTGCGCCATTTTCCTCTCAGCACACTTCACTGGGCAGTCACTGAGGGTGCAGAGCGCTGGGGGGGGGCGCTCTGAGAGGCAAAATATAAACCTTATACAAGGCTAAAAATACCTCACATATAGCCCATAGGGGCTATATGGAGATATTTAACCCCTGCCTGACTGGAAAAATAGCGGGAGAAGAACCCGCCGAAAAAGGGG
The DNA here is from genome assembly GCF_028390025.1 of Pseudophryne corroboree. Taxonomy (NCBI): domain Eukaryota; kingdom Metazoa; phylum Chordata; class Amphibia; order Anura; family Myobatrachidae; genus Pseudophryne; species Pseudophryne corroboree. Next base: position 20,753,344 of record NC_086446.1, on the reverse strand, counting down.
CGGGGCCTATCTCCTCAGCACACGGCGCCATTTTCTGTCACAGCTCCGCTGGTCAGAACGGCTCCCAGGTCTCTCCCCTGCACTGCACTACAGAAACAGGGTAAAACAGAGAGGGGGGGCACATTAATGGCTATATATATATATATTAAAGCAGCTATAAGGGAGCACTTAATATAAGGATATCCCTTGTATATATAGCGCTTTGTGGTGTGTGCTGGCAGACTCTCCCTCTGTCTCCCCAAAAGGGCTAGTGGGTCCTGTCTTCATTAGAGCATTCCCTGTGAGTTTGCGGTGTGTGTCGGTACGTGGTGTCGACATGTATGAGGACGATATTGGTGTGGAGGCGGAGCAATTGCCAAATATGCAGATGTCACCCCCCAGGGGGTCGACACCAGAATGGATGCCTTTATTTGTGGAATTACGTGATGGTTTATCTTCCCTTAAACAGTCAGTTGAGGACATGAGGCGGCCGGACAATCAATTAATGCCTGTCCAGGCGCCTCAAACACCGTCAGGGGCTGTAAAACGCCCTTTGCCTCAGTCGGTCGACACAGACCCAGACACGGGCACTGATTCCAGTGACGACGGTAGAAATTCAAACGTATTTTCCAGTAGGGCCACACGTTATATGATTTTGGCAATGAAGGAGACGTTACATTTAGCTGATACTACAGATACCGTAAAACAGGGTATTATGTATGGTGTGAAAAAACTACAAACAGTTTTTCCTGAATCAGAAGAATTAAATGACGTGTGTGATGAAGCGTGGGTTGCTCCTGATAAAAAGTTGATAATTTCAAAAAAAAAAAAAAAAAGTTATTGGCATTATACCCTTTCCCGCCAGAGGTTAGGGCGCGCTGGGAAACACCCCCTAAGGTGGACAAGGCGCTCACACGCTTATCCAAACAAGTGGCGTTACCCTCTCCTGAGACGGCCGCACTTAAGGATCCATCAGATAGAAAGATGGAAGTTATTCAAAAGAATATATACACACATGCAGGTGTTATACTACGACCAGCTATAGCAACTGCCTGGATGTGCAGTGCTGGAGTAGTTTGGTCAGAATCCCTGATTGAAAATATTGATACCCTAGATAGGGACAATGTTTTACTGTCGTTAGAACAAATAAAGGATGCATTTATCTATATGCGTGATGCACAGAGGGATATTTGCACACTGGCATCTCGGGTGAGTGCTATGTCCATTTCAGCCAGAAGAGCCTTATGGACACGACAGTGGACAGGCGATGCGGATTCAAAACGTCACATGGAGGTTTTGCCGTATAAAGGGGAGGAGTTATTTGGAGTTGGTCTATCAGACTTGGTGGCCACGGCTACTGCCGGGAAATCCACTTTTTTACCTCAAGTCACTCCCCAACAGAGAAAGGCACCGACCTTTCAACCGCAGCCTTTTCGCTCCTACAAAAATAAGAGAGCAAAGGGCTTGTCGTACCTGCCACGAGGCAGAGGAAGAGGGAAGAGACACCAACAGGCAGCTCCTTCCCAGGAACAGAAGCCCTCCCCGGCTCCTGCAAAAACCTCAGCATGACGCTGGGGCCTCTCAAGCGGACTCGGGGACAGTGGGGGGCCGTCTCAAAAATTACAGCGCGCAGTGGGCTCACTCGCAGGTAGACCCCTGGATCCTGCAGATAATATCTCAGGGGTACAGGTTGGAATTAGAGACGGATCCTCCTCATCGTTTCCTGAAGTCTGCCTTACCAACCGTCTCTTCCGAAAGGGAGAGGGTGTTGGAAGCCATTCACAAGCTGTACGCTCAGCAGGTGATAGTCAAAGTACCCCTATTACAACAAGGAAAGGGGTATTATTCCACTCTATTTGTGGTACCGAAGCCGGATGGCTCGGTAAGGCCTATTCTAAATCTGAAGTCCTTGAACCTCTACATAAAAAAGTTCAAGTTCAAGATGGAGTCACTCAGAGCAGTGATAGCGAACCTGGAAGAAGGGGACTTTATGGTATCCTTGGACATCAAGGATGCGTATCTACACGTTCCGATTTACCCCGCACACCAGGGGTACCTCAGGTTCATTGTTCAAAACTGTCACTATCAGTTTCAGACGCTGCCGTTCGGATTGTCCACGGCGCCTCGGGTCTTTACCAAGGTAATGGCCGAGATGATGATTCTTCTTCGAAGAAAAGGCGTATTAGTTATCCCATACTTGGACGATCTCCTAATAAGGGCAAGGTCCAGAGAACAGCTGGAGACAGCTTTAGCACTATCTCAAGAGGTGCTAAGACAACACGGGTGGATTCTGAATATTCCAAAATCCCATTTAATCCCGACAACTCGTCTGCTGTTCCTAGGAATGATTCTGGACACGGTTCAGAAAAAGGTTTTCCTTCCAGAGGAAAAAGCCAAGGAGTTATCCGATCTGGTCAGGAACCTCCTAAAACCAGGAAAAGTGTCAGTACATCAATGCACAAGAGTCCTGGGAAAAATGGTGGCTTCTTACGAAGCAATTCCATTCGGCAGATTCCATGCAAGAATATTCCAAAGGGATCTGTTGGACAAATGGTCAGGGTCGCATCTGCAGATGCACCTGCGAATAACCCTGTCACCAAAGACAAGGGTGTCACTTCTGTGGTGGTTGCAGAAGGCTCACCTATTAGAAGGCCGCAGATTCGGCATTCAGGATTGGATCCTGGTGACCACGGACGCCAGCCTGAGAGGCTGGGGAGCAGTCACACAAGGAAGAAACTTCCAGGGAGTATGGACGAGTCTGGAAAAGTCTCTTCACATAAACATTCTGGAACTAAGAGCAATCTACAATGCTCTAAGCCAGGCGGAACTTCTCCTGCAAGGAAAGCCGGTGTTGATTCAGTCGGACAACATCACGGCGGTCGCCCATGTAAACAGGCAGGGCGGCACAAGAAGCAGGAGTGCAATGGCAGAAGCTGCCAAGATTCTTCGCTGGGCGGAGAATCACGTGATAGCACTGTCAGCAGTGTTCATCCCGGGCGTGGACAACTGGGAAGCAGACTTCCTCAGCAGACACGATCTTCATCCGGGAGAGTGGGGTCTACATCCAGAAGTCTTCAACATGTTAATAGACCGTTGGGAAAGACCAATTGTAGACATGATGGCGTCTCGCCTCAACAAGAAACTGGACAAATATTGCGCCAGGTCAAGAGATCCACAGGCAATAGCTGTGGACGCACTGGTAACTCCTTGGGTGTACCAGTCAGTGTATGTGTTTCCTCCTCTGCCGCTCATACCAAAGGTATTGAAGATCATACGGCAAAGAAGAGTAAGAACAATACTAGTGGTTCCGGATTGGCCGAGAAGGACTTGGTATCCGGAACTTCAAGAGATGCTCACGGACGAACCGTGGCCTCTACCTCTGAGAAGGGACCTGCTACAGCAGGGTCCCTGTCTTTTTCAAGACTTACCGCGGCTGCGTTTGACGGCATGGCGGTTGAACGCCAGATCCTAAAAGGGAAAGGCATTCCAGAAGAAGTCATTCCTACCTTGATTAAGGCACGGAAGGAAGTCACCGTGAAACATTATCACCGCATTTGGCGAAAATATGTAGCGTGGTGCGAGGATCGGAGGGTTCCGACGGAGGAATTCCAACTGGGTCGTTTCCTACATTTCCTGCAATCAGGATTATCTATGGGTCTCAAATTGGGATCCATTAAGGTTCAAATTTCGGCCCTGTCAATATTCTTCCAAAAAGAATTGGCCTCTGTCCCTGAGGTCCAGACTTTTGTCAAGGGAGTACTGCATATACAGCCTCCTGTGGTGCCTCCGGTGGCACCGTGGGATCTAAATGTAGTTTTAGATTTCCTCAAATCCCATTGGTTTGAACCATTGAAAAAGGTGGATTTGAAATATCTCACATTGAAAGTGACTATGTTACTAGCCCTGGCCTCTGCCAGGAGAGTATCTGAATTGGCGGCTTTATCTTATAAAAGTCCTTATCTAATCTTCCATTCGGATAGGGCAGAACTGCGGACTCGTCCGCATTTTCTCCCTAAAGTGGTATCAGCATTTCATCTGAACCAACCTATTGTGGTGCCTGCGGCCACTAGCGACTTGGAGGACTCCAAGTTGTTGGACGTTGTCAGAGCCTTAAAAATATACATTGCAAGGACGGCTGGAGTCAGAAAATCTGACTCGCTGTTTATATTGTATGCACCCAACAAGTTGGGCGCACCTGCTTCTAAGCAGTCGATTGCTCGTTGGATTTGTAACACAATTCAACTTGCACATTCTGTGGCAGGCCTGCCACAGCCTAAAACTGTAAAAGCCCACTCCACAAGGAAGGTGGGCTCATCTTGGGCGGCTGCCCGAGGGGTCTCGGCATTACAACTCTGCCGAGCAGCTACGTGGTCGGGGGAGAACACGTTTGTAAAATTTTACAAATTTGATACCCTGGCAAAGGAGGACCTGGAGTTCTCTCATTCGGTGCTGCAGAGTCATCCGCACTCTCCCGCCCGTTTGGGAGCTTTGGTATAATCCCCATGGTCCTTTCAGGAACCCCAGCATCCACTTAGGACGATAGAGAAAATAAGAATTTACTTACCGATAATTCTATTTCTCGGAGTCCGTAGTGGATGCTGGGCGCCCATCCCAAGTGCGGATTATCTGCAATACTTGTACATAGTTATTGTTAACTAATTCGGGTTATTGTTAAGGAGCCATCTTTAAGAGGCCCTTTCTGTTGTCATACTGTTAACTGGGTTTAGATCACAAGTTGTACGGTGTGATTGGTGTGGCTGGTATGAGTCTTACCCGGGATTCAAAATGCCTCCCTTATTGTGTATGCTCGTCCGGGCACAGTACCTAACTGGAGTCTGGAGGAGGGTCATAGGGGGAGGAGCCAGTGCACACCACCTGACCTAGTAAAGCTTTACTTTTTTGTGCCCTGTCTCCTGCGGAGCCGCTATTCCCCATGGTCCTTTCAGGAACCCCAGCATCCACTACGGACTCCGAGAAATAGAATTATCGGTAAGTAAATTCTTATTTTAATAATGTTGTCCTGTTTTTTAATCATATAATTGTTATGTGCTCTGCCTGGCGCAATGTGAATAACGTGCTCTGCCTGGCGCAATGTGAATAACGTGCTCTGCCTGGCGCAGTGTGAATAACGTGCTCTGCCTGGCGCAGTGTGAATAACGTGCTCTGCCTGGCGCAATGTGAATAACGTGCTCTGCCTTGCGCAATGTGAATAACGTGCTCTGTCTGGCGCAATGTGAATAACGCGCTCTACCTGGCGCAAACGTATAACGTGCTCTACCTGGCGCAATGTGAATAACGTGCTCTGCCTGGCGCAATGTGAATAATGTGCTCTACCTGGCGCAATGTGAATAACGTGCTCTGCCTGGCGCAATGTGAATAATGTGCTCTACCTGGCGCAATACGTATAACGTGCTCTTCCTGGTGCAATGTGTGGCGCAATGTGTATAATGTGCTCTACCTGGTGCAATGTGAATAACGTGCTCTCCTTGGCTCAGTGTGTATAGGAGGTTCTACCTGGTGCAATGTGTATAAGCGGCACTACTGTGTTGAATAATGTGAATTGGTACTATTATGTGACCACGCCCCTTCCCCACGAAGCTACGCCCCTAAAAAATTCCAGCGCACCTTCGGCGCGCACTGTCGCACTTTTCAGTCTCAGTGCGGTAGAACCAATTCTCTTTCTGCCACAAGGTCACCAAAATGTCTAATTACATCTAAAATGCGGGGTGTCCTGTATGCTACACAGCCCAGCAGCATCTTTACCCCATCATCCCCCTTGCACCCCTTTTGTAGTGTCCAAATCAAGTTTGTGCTTTTATGTTTGAATCATTAATTAGACTAATTAAAACCTTCATTCCGATGGGACCCAGAAAAGGACAAGTAGGACCCCAATTTTTAAAAGTGAGGGGTCCCTGGGACCCACTTTTTTTGGTCTCAGCGCGATCACTGTATTATATATATGTATATATATATGTGTATATATATATATATATATATATATATGTATATATAAATATATGTGTATATATATATGTGTATGTGTGTGTATGTGTGTGTGTATATATATATATATATATATATATAACAGTGATCGCAAAAACGCGCTATAGCGCGTATTTTACCCCATAATGAGGATCGGGGACTCTCTTTTACAAAATGAGTGCGTCCCTGGGGACGCGCTCCGTTGTAAGCCGTCCTGTAGCTCCTTTGATCTCTCCGCGGGTCCCGCTGCCAATCATGTTGCTTCATTGATGTCTCTGGGTCCAGCGGCCAATCCTGTGGTGCCAGGTCCAGCGGCCAATCCTGTGGTGCCAGGTCCAGCGGCCAATCACATGTATACACAGAGCTCTCCCTCTCAAACCCCTCCAATAGCCGGGCTTCCGGGAGGGCTAGTAGACGGGGAGGAGGAGCTGTTGGTGCCTTTTACTCCTGTATGCAGCGCCGGCACCCGTACTCAGAAGGCGGCCCGAATTGCAGCGTTAACAGGCTCTCTCTGCAGCCTCCCGTCTCCTCCCCGTCCCACCGCTGCTATTCACTTCTCCCCCCCTCACCGCCGCGGCCACTCAGGATGCGGGGTCATGCGCCGGTGGATTCAAAGGCTCAGCGCGGCACTTACAACGCTGAGTCCTGAGTGCCCGCGGTGGTGGGGGGTAAAAGCGAATAGCAGGGCTGGGACGTGGAGGAGACGGGTGGCCGCAGAGAAAGCCTGTTAATGCTGTAGAAGAGGTTACTACATCCCGCCCACAGCAGTAAGGATCTGAAGAGAAGAATTTCAAGCAGCACCTGGCATGGAGGATTCATGTTGGTAATAAACATATGGTTAATTGGGATGGCAGCAGCTAACGATTCAAACACTGGGGGTGGGGGCAGTGCCCAGCATACACCAACACAAATGCACACATTGGCCAGCCC